>NW_021134290.1:0-11120 GCF_004193835.3 Ostrinia furnacalis | reverse complement strand
TCAGTGAACATTCTTCATTGGTCAATGTCATCATTGCATTGCACTGATGAGATAGAAAAATAAACAAGCAAAACCTTATTTGTTAGCAAACGTCATATTTATTTAAATGTTAGCAGCACTGTTTCTTGCACTGTTATGTTGGCAGGTTTGACTCTTACAGTACATAGTGCAAGCGAAAACCGACACTAAGGTGACGAACCTTTTCATTCTGCGACTGTACATGGTTCAAATATACCATTTGTTGGCCCGACTCCTGAACTGTTGGACATAATAATGGATAAATAACTGTATTTAAAATGTAAGTAGATAAGTACATATATTAATTAATATCATTTTTTGTTTGCGCAATAAAGCACCTATTAATATTACACATTATGTCAATTTCCAAGCAAACCCGGGAGTTTTTGGTAGTTATTTATATGAAAATATATTTCTGATATTAAGTCCTAACAAATAATAGTAGTTACATTTCTGTTGGTTTTAAGCCCAGATTCCATAGAAAAGTGCCCATCATCCTTTATCAGTCGGTATCCTGGTCCTAAGTTTTGTCCGCGGCTTCATCCGTACCTATCAGTCTGTCACAGATAGACTATCCCGAATCGGGAGATGCCCTTTTGAAATACCGGGATACAAACAATCCTATTTTGCTCCTTCCCAATGAAGTCGATTTTTCATATAATATTTTTCTTGTCCAAAAAATATTGCTAGTAAAAATATTTCAACATGACTTTTTATTCAAAAAATATGCGTATCAAAGTATTACCGTGCCAAAGTCGTATTTCTTTAGTAATTCGACCATCTCTCACCACCATCATTCACCTTTTAACACGCTTCTGCTTTGTCTCAGAATCTAGAATCCAGTTTCTGTAAAATGCTGGCTTTTAGCATTGTCTGAATTGCGTCTTTGCCTCCATAAAAGCTAGGTTTCATCCTGCAAGGTTTAATAAAGTGAGCGATTTCAAAGGGGTCTAGTTTAATATTCTGTGACATTAAATTCGTCATGATATTCATGGAAATATCAAAATATCTAATGTAACTTTAATACTTATAGAACTTTATTACAAAGAAATTTGATAAAAAACAAATAAAATATACTTTGATCTTTTTACACCTAGGTACAATAAAATAACTTTGAAAGTCACAAAAGTTTCTGGTAAGTGCGGTTGAAACGTATAGTCCGTCATACATTTCACCCATACTTTTGAGTTGTCGCAAACTATAAATTCACTTTTCGGCTGATATAATATGTATTACCTATATCATGCCACACCTACGAATGTCGTCAATATGTCCAAACCACAAAATCTGAGTAGTGTGGCATAGTATTGAAACACAAGCAGTTCGGAGATTCAGAACGAAGATTCAATTTTGTGTCTCATAGTGCTAAAACTTACAAAAGGAACGTTGAATTTTCCAGTACATTTTTCCCTAAATCTGTATGCAGAAATTCAGATGGCTGCCGCAGAGTGAATATTGCGGTGTTTCGGTTTACACACCCAACACACGCTTGTAATAGAAATCCCATTTCAATATTTAGATTTAAATTGCAACTGTCAAATTGATATTTTTGAGTTGTTGTTTTTGTGAGATCGCACAATAGGCTAGTTGCCTAAAAAAATTTTTTTAGTCCGTAATGTTTAATATCAAAAAATATTGGACACGTATATTTTTATTTGTCAATCTAACAAATAATTACATAGTTATGGTGCGTTGAAGTTGCGCACGACGTCACAACGTGCGGCATTTTTAAGCAAGCGTTGACGTCACGGGCCTCTTCTTAGGAACTTTGGGGCGCTTTATCTCTTTCAATTTTCATTAGTTTGAAAAAGTGAAAAATACGTGTAGAGTATTTTTTGATAAGTTAACTGACGGACTAATTAAAACTCTTGCTTTTTGACCCAGGCAACATCCCCATTAATTTTATTCTTTTCGCAATAGTGAAGGTAAGTTTTTCAGTGGCAAATATTCCATAACTTGTTTTCAAATTAAAAAAAGAACCAGAGAGAGGGTTGTGTGGAAGAAATCGCTTCGTAGCATTAAGAGACTGCATAAATTGTGCCTCCATTTTGTATTACCTAAGTCTGTCGCCATAACAACAATGTTATCATTTGTTGTGTTCCGGCAGTTAGAGGGAAGATAGCAAGTTCCTCCGTGGTTGAGGATTCCGGGTGAAGCTCGCTTCCACCTTCGGCCTGATCGTCACTTACCATCAGGTGAGATACAGGAAGAGCTTCCTCGTTGTAGATATAAAAAAGTATTATTTGGCAGTTTTGTGTGGTTTGAAATAAAGAGTAGCTAGATCTATGTCATATTGTGTAGGATCAGGTATTCAAGCCTATAATTTGGATTGTTAGATGAACATTAAAAATCTTCAATAGCAACCCATACTTCGACTCAAACTCTAAGCATAAACATTAGATTTTCCACCGCTTGGCCAAAATCAGAATTCCAAAGTCATAATTTCAAATTCTAAAATTCCAAAGTGGTAATCAATATAGAATGGCACGGGGCCAAGTGTGCAGTTTGTTGGACACACGACATGAATTTTGATTCTAACCGCTGCGGTTCTGTTGCGTTTTTATCGTCATAATACTTATCTTTTCCATATTTTTTGGACTAGTGTTGGACTTACAGATGAAGCCTTTTTATTTGCTCTACCACTACTTCTTTCTCTGCCTACTGGACATGGATTTGGATTTACAAATTTTTGGATTAGAATTTCCAGGTCGGCTTTTTGATGAATAACAAGTATAAGTATCAAATTAAAATTACGAGCTTAAGATCCGCTTACAAATATGTACATTGTACACTCTTGGCGTCCACGACCAATCTATCAAGAGCGTAACAACTGGGAGAGATCCTACTAAGGTCAAAATTATTTATGTTATACCTTTTGCTCTTGAATGTTGTAAGTTGTAATAGTTTTTTTGTTAAATAATTTATTTGTATTGCACAAAAATTACTAATGGTCCCGTTAGCCCCTTGTGGTAAGCTAGAATGCTTGTGTTACGAGTGGACTCACCACAACAGTCGAGCGGCGGTGGGATTTGAAGTTTTGAACCCGCGTTCCTCTGATCTCGAGTAGGCCAGTCCGACCCTTTCACCGTTCGGCTATCGTGGCTTGAAAAAAGGCACAGAACTAAAAATATTCGTAAAATTTTGCCTGCCAAGTGCTATCAACATACTTTTTTTGGCTCGGCATATACTTACTTAAATCAAACCAATGATGTGTCCAAACTTTTTTGGTATGGCATGTAAATTAAAATAGAACGAATGGTGTTTTCGAAATTAAACTTCAACCACACTAACGTGTGCAGATCGCCAATGACAGGTCGCGCAAAACTGTCATGGGTCGCGGGACCTGTCATTGGCCTGGCGAACTGCACGCGTTGATGTGGTTGAGGCATTAGGAGTAAGTAATGGACGCATTTCCGCTCGTGTGTTTTCAGTTTTGGGGCCATAACTCATGGGATATTGTAGACTGAGTTACAGGGATGCTCAGTACGAAACTTAACCTGCTTCCCGAGATAAGTGTACAGGATAGTTTACATCGTTCGGAAATTGAAAATTATGTTAAGTGGAGCGTTGGAACGTTCACAACTGAATGAATGGAATAACAAGTTGGACTGCGCAGTTTTTGTTTCGATTCCCTTTTGAGTATTTTTATTTTTAATTTCCCAATTCAACGCGGCTATGTTTTTTTGGGATGTGTGGTCTTTAAAGGGTAAAAACGGTCAAATTGAGTCCTCCATTTCAGAGATTTTATCAATCATCATCAATAATTCTGCAAAAATGTATGTTCTCGTATTGTACGCCAAATCTTTTTCTTCTTCTTGTCGTGTCAACAACAATCCTATACAATGTCAGCCTAAAACTGCTTCAAGAGTGACGTTGACAGTAGCATTAATTAAATCGTAATACTTATGTAATTCATTTGCGATACGAAATGTTTAATTAATTCATCTAAAGTAGGGGCATTACCTTTATTTTGAATTATCTATCTAAATAATAATGAACTTACCTATCCAAATGACCCGAAGAAACTTGTTCGAATATACCCTCACCAGGAGTCCTACGCACATCGCGGCCTCCCGATCACGTACCACAATTTCCTCCCGGCCGCCTCAGCTCCAGTTATTGCGTTTGTGTTACAAAAATCACGACTTTTCTTCACAATCTCTCTCAATTTGTTGACGGAAGCGTGCCGGTCTTTAACTTCTTAAAGCGGGTTTCTAGAAAGGTACTAAGTTAATCTTAAAGCCTTGGAATCTAACGTTTATTCTTTATAAGGCGGTGGCAATATTGTTTTCATCTCCATGCTTATTACATTGTTTCTTTTTTGCTTTTAGTGAAAAAAAGTTTTACGCATATTTAAATATTAGCTAGATCAACAGGAAGTACGAAACTTTCTGCTATTTACATTTAGTATTGATATTTTGCTGTTTACATTTTATTAGATCAATATTTATTACCTACTCCTTTGTAGGTAGGTGCATACTTTAGAAGTTTAGATTACTTACATACTTTATATTTTCTCCATTAAAGTCTTATCTATCTTTTATGTCATTAGTTGCCAAAATCTGGTATTAAAAGTTTCACTGTTGTTGATGATAATGCATGACTGTGAATTGTTCTTTCAGGCCAAAATTCCAAACAACAGCCCAAACTTTGGAGCTAACACGCGAAACTGTAGCCATTGTTCGTTTTGGTGAAGTTCTGGAATAGTGCTTGAAATATCGATTTTATTTTATCGATATAAATAAGACATACTTATTCCTTGCGTTATGCAAAGGAGATGGCAAAAACTGGAATACTTGATGATAAAGTGGAGGAACAAACCACTGGTAGGTACAGTGCATATACCGGATCATCGGTGGAGTTGTCCGTATTAGGGTGCAGGCACTTCTTGCAATCCTGACTCCAGAGTCACTAGCGGTTTGCGGTTGTGTGTACTTAAGAAGCGATTTGTGTGAGTGTAAAAGAATAATTATGCGTTGTGCTGTAGAGATTGTATGACGAGACAGATAGATGTGCTTCCGAATACCATCCATCTGTGACCTTTGCAAGCCCGTACGGTTTTTACTATTTTCTAAACTGAACTCTATCAATTACGTAGCCAACTAACGTTAATAACGTTTCTAATCACATAATTACAAAATATCGCCGTTTATTTGGTCGCGTTTCAACAAAGGCCAATTACGTAAACAAATAAAGCCAACATGCGATTTGTCGATTTATCGATATTCCCTCCCCTATTTCGACCTAGTTGGCTGTTTATGACAAAAGACGTTCATTTTTCGTTCAGCGCTGAACGAGCATACATTTTGTGTCACCTGGACCTAGTCCATTACTCAGCAATGACCTGGCCAGGTTATTGCATTGTGCAAGATTTATGTATGTAAAGCCCAGTCCGTGAGCACGTAGAATTTTGTCCAATGACCCCTAGCTAACCATCCTTATCGCTCGCGCGTAATTCTATTGCTGTCGCGACTGTGCGACTGGCACCCGCAGTGAGTGTGTGAGAGCGATAGCAACATAATTACGCGCGAGCAATAAGGATGGGTAGCTTGGGGTCATTGGACAAAATTCTACGTGCTCACGGACCAGACTATAGTCGAAGGTAGATGCACAAACCTATCATAGGCGGTTTGGAAAACTTAAGGTGGCGGTGCGGTCCGCGTCACGACAGAGGCAAGTGCCGAGACAGAAGACCGCAACGTTGTCTTGTCTTGTCTTTTGGCCTTGATTACTTTCTATTTGTAGCTTATGAAATGTGTGCGTATTTAAAGAATACTTTTGAGTATGAAGGCTTTTTGATACCATTTAGAAACTGGTTTTGGTGCTCTGTTATTTTTTTTTTCTTCAGTAGGCGAAACGCGTCTTTTTTTGCTGCAAATACCAATCCATTAAAACCTCATCTAATGTACCCAACTGTTTTTCTTTTATCTGCATTTACAAATTGCGTTGCAATGTCGTCAGTCGTCATAGTGCTTTAAGATAGTCAAACATTGCCTGCATTAAATACCAGTCTCCCACAACCTTAGTTGTAGTTTAGTAATAAACTACATATTTTGCTTTTATATCTGCATTTTCAAATTGCATCGCAATGACGTCAGTCGTCGTAGTGTTTAATCATTGCCTATATCAAATGCCAGTCTCCCACAATCTTAGTTGTTAGTTTGGTAATAAACTATAGTTGTTTTACTAAATATTTTGTACTATTTATGCTGAAAATATTGTGGTTAGAAAATAAACTTTATTTATTATTAAATAAAGACTGTATATTTTTTATTATCAGAAGCACTTTTTCACCCTCCAATTTTATATTATTTACAGCAGGTACAGTACCTGGAATCTGTGTATTTGAGATTTCACGCAATTTGAATCCGAGTATTACGCGTTTATTTCATTTCTCAGAAAAGCAATGATATTTTGCATTGAATTAATGCCATTTTTTTATTTTGATGAAAACTGATTTTTCGAGCAGGTTAAAAGGTTTCTCTCTTATTTGTGTTTTGGGATTGGAATACATAAGGATTTTGATTACTTCTGAATATGTATTCATTTAATTCAGAAAATATTTCCAATTTCAAATTTTGTTTTATTTATTCCTGTAATTTTTTTCTAAAGATCAATTAATTCAGTTTACTTAATTTACTTTCTGCTTTGCTTCGAAAATAGAAATGATAGAGAACGAGCTGTTTTACAAAGCCTTTGAAAGTACTAATGGAAATATGGGATAAAGATACGACTTAAGTTTAATATTTACGTTAGCAGTTTTCATGTTTAAGCTTTTTCTTTTTCTGATATATTTTGGCTTAGTGTACCCTCCAAAGCACGGTCGTATTTTATTCCATTTTTATTAAAGTGAAAAACTTTTTCATACTTTTTGAGTTCCATAACTCTTAGCTTTGAGCCACTTGTAGAAATCGGGCCCAAAACCTCTGAGTCTCACTATAATCGTACCACGAAATTACTCGAATAACAATATCATTATACCTAATCACGAAATCGTAAAGGATTCCTTTTAAACTGATAAAACAAAGTTGCGTTAAACAGATTTTCATTGTCATGCAGTGGCTGTAAAAAAAAACTGAAGTCGATTAAAAACAGAGATTAAGCTGCAACAAAGTACAGAAGCGACATTGTATCTCCATTACCAGACACTCGGCAAACATTCTTAATTTCCTGATCGCAGCTGCTGTTTGCACTTACATTTGTACATTTGCAGCTGGCGGAACAAATACATGTCCGCTGCTCGCTGACCGAGTATCGGACGTAGGGTGAAGTAAGGACAAAATATAGCGGAAAATGCTGTCCATTATAGAGCGTCCAAAGAGTAAATATCGAATTACAGAAGCGTCAATATGACAATATTTTGGACTTGAATTGCAGTGAAATAGATTTGACTGAAATTGTGATGAAGTTTAATAATAATAATATAATCCATTATACAGTTGATATTGAAATCGTTGGCATCCTTTTAAACTAACACTCTACTCATGATACATGACTGTTATGTATAAGAGACAAATCCAATTAGAAATAAGAAAACATGGCAAAATTACGATTTCCACGCGGGCACAGCATAGTTTTTGGTAATTGGTATATTTCTAGGAGGAGCTGCCCTCATATGGAGAGCGACTGGCCTACTTCAAACTGCACAGCTTGCGGGAGCGTAGGACGCTCTTGGATTGTATGCTATTGTATAAACTCATCAACGGAGCCGTCGATTGTCCCTCACTTTTGAGCTCAATTAATTTTAACGTACCGCTTAAGCTCCCACGTTCCTGCAAGTATGTCCCCTTCGCAACAAAATTTAGTAAAACCAATCTGGGTTACCACGCCACCATGAGCAGACTGCAAAGGGAGTACAACAGACTGTGCAAAGCATGTGACGTCGACATCTTTCACCATAAGCCATTGAAATTCAGGCGCTCTGTGCTGAGGTCCCTTACAGCCACAGCAAATAATGTAAAAGAAATTTATTCATAATGTTCATTACATTTCAATTTTTCACTGTGTTACCTACTATCTCTTAGTTCTTATATTTGCAACTGTCCACATTGCATGCCGTGGCAGCCTTTAATTAAGACAGCACTTAGTTTTAAGCACTTTTAGTTATAGTAATTTCATGTATGCGTGTTTGTCTTGTTGGTTGTCCTAATAAATAAAATAAAAGGCAACCTGAGACGGTGGTTAGCCATCGCAGGCACTTGCCTAGACGAGTCGCCGATGGCGACCGAGATGTGACTAGTGAGCGCATCGATCGCGTGAATAGTTTCGTGAGGCGAAACTATATCGTCGGGGATTGAGGACAGTTGTGGGCTCTGACAGTTCCCAAGTTTTACCTTGAGTTTGTCCCAGTCCACAACTGTCTTCATAGTGGGTGTAGACTCAGGAGAGCCTAGTTGTAGTACGACCGGGCGATGGTCAGAAGTGAGCGCGTGCATGGTTTCTATAGAGTGTAGGCGGAGGCCTATATTCTTTAGAATTGCCATGTCCAGAATGTCGGGCCGATGCTCGACATTGTAAGGATAGTGAGTGGGCGTCATAGGGACTAAGATGTCAAAGATGAGTTCCTCAGAGAGTTCGCTTAACATGTTGCCATTGGCAGTGGATGTTACGCAACCCCAATGAGTGTGTTTGCTATTAAAGTCGCCGCCAAGAATGACTGCACTATTCATAGCAAAGAGGGCCTGAAAGTCGCTCCTTAAGGGAGTCTTGTTCGGGGAGAGGTAAACCGAGCCGATGAGGATGGGCTCGTGTCCGGTCATGGCTAGCCGACAGAGTGAGACTTCTAGGTTAGAGAGAGAAGGGGGATCGACTAAAGCACAGTGCAGAGAACGCTTATAACGTTTGGTAGCAGACTGTATCCATTAGCAGACTGCAACTAAACGCCCTTGGAGCTCAGAACTTTCGAAGTTCAATAACTGAAGAACTGAGTAACCTCGTCCTTCTGCTGTCTAAGACCGTTAGCGTTGAAAAATGCTAAGGTGATTGACCGGGGTTTTATCCTAGCGGTGGGATTAGCCATTACGGAGCGTGGAAAGAGGAGATAGCGTAGCAAAAGTCTACGTGTTCGGCGAGGATAGATAACCTATCAGGGATACGCTCCTTCAGGGATGGAAAGTAGGGAGGGGTAGGGGGGGTCACGCCCGGCAGTGAAAAGACTGTGAAACCGAGTGTCTCAAGGGCGAGGAGGAACGCCTCACCCTCTCAAACGTGCCTTCCAGGAGGCCAAGGTTCACAGCCTAATATACCGGCGGCGGCAGGAAATTTCAGCGCCTTGAAAAAGGCACTGTCGGTCGCTCCCAATCGAACCGAACCGCCTTTAGAAAGGCGTTTAACTACGCTTGTTCGTTATCACCGTTAGGTATCCCAAGCGCAGCCGCGGGCAAGCCACGTAATTGTGACAAAACACCACAGAAACAAGACTCGCAGAGCGAGGGCGATAAGCTCGAGGAACTCGGAGCGCAGCGCATGCGAGCGGGCGGGCGAGGCGGAGCGCACGTCCGTACCGTGCGAGCGATGCGAAGCGAATCGCAAATGGGACATCAACATGTTGTTTTGTTATATTTTAGAACTTTATTTGACCAGCTTTGTTTAAATAGAATTGAGTGGTTAATCGAATTAAGTTGGTATATATTTAGTGATGTTAAATACAAATCTTTTTGGCTTCGACATAATTAAATAAATTAATATACCTCAATTACTTTAATGTTAAATACAGATGAATTATCCATATTGTGGCGTCCATTGATTAGCGAAAATTATACTTTGAAACATCCATTATTTGGATATAAGGAAATAAATTAAAATAAAAAAGACTTCTAAAAAATTTTACTTTGATGTTACTTTATTATGAATCTAATTATCTCCGAACTATTTTAAATAAGTAGAAGCTCAATACTTCTTTTCGACTGAAATGTTTTAGTTAACCACTAACTGCCTGATCATTGAGACAAATCAGGTGATCATCTTAATAAAACAATCTTAAAATATTAGGTATAAGTAAAATGATACATTATTTAAATAGCAACAAAGTAGATAGTAGAACAACAACAAGCCTGGAACGACCCCATTTATGTTGGCCTCAATATTTTTATCTACATAGTTATTTTCCTCCCGGCAAGGTCAGATTACCTTCTCATTTTTCTAAACCAGGAAGTTAATAAGCGTCTTCTAGTCAGATTTCAAATTCATGGTATTTTTGTAAGAAGTAGTAAATAAATACTTGCAAAAAAGCAATAAAACATCATGGATATTCAAAAACAGTCACAAACACTAAACACACATAGATAGGTATATCACGACTGTTTATCTAATTTTTTATAAAAGAAAATACCTACCTAGTTTTATGAATTAAGACCAAAAAACAAAAAATTTTCATTGTCAATGGCATGCCAAAAGTGTATGGTCTAAGATGCTCTTGGCTACTTTTATTTTATCTTTTCCAACTGGTTAAACGGTTTAACTAAAAAAAAGAAGTGCCTAAACGGTAGGTATGTCAAGGGTTAAATAAAGGTAAATCTTCGAGGTGTAAGGTGCCACAAGTTCTGCACTCCATCATAACATGTCAAACGATCTTTTTATCCTGAAATGGGTCATAAATACAAATAGAAAGAGCCGAGGAAAAAATGGTGTAACTACAACTCAATAAACAAGTAACTACAACCAGGCCTGTTCATCTCCGCGAGTTTACATCGAAAACAAAACACGCACGATGGCCCACCTACAGGATACTATTCGACAAGGCCTCACAACGAGCGAACATTGACTCCCGCACGCGTATTCTTGTGTATGAAGGAAGAAAATAAAGAAAATGGTGTACTAAATACTGTGCATTATTTAACTGCCTAAATAATAATAAAAACACAGAATGTACTTTTTTAAGTTGCCTCAAGACACTGAGAGGTAAATAAGTAGTTAATATTATTCATGATAATTCATGCTAAATCATGCATTTCCTCCGCCATTTTCCGCAGTTTGGCACCTCACGTCACATCATTTTACCGAAGTCAGCCCTATAGCTTCGGCGCAGTGCCGATCACTGACGTTTGTCAACTAAATGGTACTTGACTCTTGAGACAGGCTAAATTACACCATATTGTTAATGA
>NW_021134289.1:0-651 GCF_004193835.3 Ostrinia furnacalis | reverse complement strand
TTTTTTTTTTTTTTTTAACAAGTGGGTAATCTCAGAATGTACTCTTGTCGACGGATGCGATTAAGAATATTCTTAATATCAACGTCTCTGCGCCGACGTGTATAATTATTTGTTATGTATAATTAATTATGTTTACTCGCATGGTTATGACGATTATGAAAAGATTCATCTGGGTTCGAATCGGGAATCGATAGGTATCTCGGTACAATAAATTCTGTAACCGGATATTAGGTACATTGCATTTAAAATAACAATATTTTAGGCGGCCAGCACATACCTGTACATAGATGGCGCGTCGTCTAGGGTAGTGATGGTCAACTCGAGTAAGTAACTCGAGTTAACTCGAGTTGGGCGTAACTCGAACCCACTCGAGTTAAATTCTCTCTGACTCGAGTTCGTATCGTAAACCGAATGGAACCGACATGGACCGAAGATTGCCGATCATTTGAGATTGAGTGATGAGACTATGTTCATTTGAAGTTAACTTTAAACTGCCGGTTATTGTTGTAGATTTTCGTGTTTTATGTTCTGTTTTTGAAAAATGCCAAGTGATAATAAATATAAATATTTTTTTAAATTAAAATTCAAGCCAAAAATCCATGAATAAATTATATTATATTTCAAACAATAATTTTCTTTATTACTTTACTA
>NW_021134288.1:0-1575 GCF_004193835.3 Ostrinia furnacalis | reverse complement strand
ACGAAGTATAATAACACTGGTGCTTAGGGCACGTGTGGCTTTTCAACCGACTTCAAAAAAAGGAGGAGGTTCTCAATTCGACCCGTATGTTTTTTTTTCTATGTTTGTTACGCGATAACTCCGCCAATTATGAACCGATTTGAACAAATCTTTTTTCGGCGTATAGGTAATACCTCAAGGGTGGTCCTGTTTAAATTTAATAATAGAAAAAACAACCCCCAAGGGTGGAAAATTGGGGATGAACTTTTTTATACGCAATATTTTTAATTTTTAGTTTTTTTTTGTGTTCACGCATTTGAAGTCGGTTTTATTTTTTTTAAAAGTTAATTATATTAGTTAGGTTAGTGAGCAAAGGTCTAGATTCCATAATTTTTTAAAGGTTAAGCCTTTTAGACAGGATCATTCCGTTTTCGGTGTATTTCAAAATTGGCACGGACGATTTGTAGTTATCACATTTGTCTTCTAGAGCTAGACCATCGATATTAACATAAGTAAATAATGTATTATTGTTATTAGTTCTTTTTTCTGTTATTGTAAAGATACCTACTTGATACGGCTACGAGTAAGTGTAAAAGATGCCATATTAATTTCATGTTTTGTCGTCTGTACGTACATACAGGGTGGAAACGATAAGTGATCTCATTCGATTATTTCTAAACTATACAAGATATCCGAAACCTGGTTACTGATTCTGAAAGTGCTTCACAAGCTCTATCCAATGGTGCCAATAATAGGTTACAAAATGAACTGGATCTATCCGAAAATTCAAGGTTTCCAGCTTCCATACATTTAGTTAAACCACATAATAATAAAAATTATACAAGACATCCAAAAACTGATTATTGATCCTGAAAGTGCTTCACGAGCTCTATCCAACGGTACCAATAATAAGTTACAAAATAAATTGGAACTGTCTGAAAATTCAATGTTTCCAGCTTTCATACATTTAGTACTGCCACAGTCATGGCACTCATGTCTTGATAATATTATAGCAAATAAAGCCTAAAACCAATATTTTCCATTAATAATTTAAAATAAGAATGCATTACGAGTTCATTTTAAGTGTTTATTATTTAATAAAAACATTTAACACTTCTTATATTGTGTGGCTGGCATACATTTAGTATGGAGGCTGAAAACATTGAATTTTCGGATAGATTCACTTAATTCTGTAAACTATTACTAATACCGTTTAAAAGAGCTCGTGAAGCACTTTCAGGATCAGTAACCAGTTTTTCGATATCTTGTCTAGTTTAGAAATAATCGAGTGAGATCACTTATCGTTTCCACCCTGTATAAACATTCAAGAACTTTCGAAGTTCAATAAAAACTGTGAGCACATTATTAGGTAATTTAACCAAAATCGAAAAAGTGCCGAAGACAAAAAAAAAAAAAAAACATTCAACTTGTAAGAATTATTACTAGCTTTCCGCCCGCGGCTTCGCCCGCGTGGAATTTTGTCTGTCACAGAAAAACAATATTGCGCGCGTATTTGTTCACCGTTTAGACCTACCTTGGATTACGACAAACATTTTAAAACCAAAATCAGCTCAATCGGCCCAGCCGTTTTCGAGT
>NW_021134286.1:0-1143 GCF_004193835.3 Ostrinia furnacalis | reverse complement strand
TTTTGGAAATACCTCAAAAGGGTTCTGGACATTATTGTGTTCCCTCCGCTCTCGCTCTGGCCAGTTTCACGATTCCTGCGTGACCTGGAACCCATCTCAGCGTTACTCTGTTACGTTTTCCTAGGGTATTCAGTCGACTGGTGCAGTTTTCTACCAACTTTGAGGTGATTAAGATGGAGTTTAAGGTCATCAGCGCGGCCTGACTGTCTGAGTTAATGTAAATTATGTGGTTGGCATAATTATTTCGCAGGTTAGCTTCCGCACATTCAATAATGGCGTATACTTCTGCCTGAAAGATAGAGGCAAATTTACCCAGGCTTTGAGATAGCCTAAGCTTCGGCTGCTCTCCATACACGCCAAAGCCTACGTTAGGGCCCATTTTTGACCTCCGTAAAACATATTTAACAGAAGAACTAACTATAATATTTATTCTTTAATGCCGTATAAATTGGTACACAAGGCGAACTTAATGCCGTTGATATACTAATAACTTGATTGAATAACTATATTAACAGTTGTGCCTACTTGTAATTAGTCACAATATTACATCATTTACTTTTGTACTCGGCACCACCTCCAAATTGAAATGTAAAACAAAACATAGTATCAGATTTTCTTTATTCCTTCTCGTACTAAATGTGTCACTTAGAAAATGTTTAACAATGTTCAAGCAGTCGCACACCAACCTCTGTACATACTGGTCATCTGCAATATAATTTGAAACAGAACATCTCTAATTATTTCCGAAGAAACCTCTCACACTTCATCCATCCACCGAGGCCAGGAAAAGTGGTGACCCCGACAAAAAAACAACAACCAACATCCAAAATGTTTCAACAACCAGCTCCGCAACCACCACCGCTGCCCGCAACTTCATCGGAGTTAGCTGCTGTCACAGTGTCTTCCCGGCTACCCGATTTCTGGCAAGACCAACCGCGCCTGTGGTTCATCCAAATCGAAGCCATACTCAAACCACAAAAGCTGAGCGACGAAGCAAAGTTCAACCTCATCGTGACTAAACTAGGGAAAGACGTAATCAAGCAAGTGAGTGACATCCTGCTGTCCCCACCGGAAACGGACAAGTTCGGAACTCTGAAATCACGGCTCTTAACAGTGTACGAGGAGTCTGAAAACCGACAACTT
>NW_021134285.1:0-650 GCF_004193835.3 Ostrinia furnacalis | reverse complement strand
CAATTATACCTACACTAATCTAAGTACCTACATAACTGCCTACTTACCCTTGGGTCGGAATAAAGATATTTTTGGATTTAAATGTAAGTAAAATATATTAACTTCTTTTTAAAAAATGTTTGGCTTTTCCGTAGGCATTCCTATTTTTCCAATACGCAAAGTTCTATTTGCTGCTATTCATACGGTTTGACAAAGGGGTTCTTTATCGATCTACGATTTAAAGCGTAATTAAGACGTCTCTCCTACATATCTATACCTACTTATAATAAATCT
Organism: Ostrinia furnacalis; assembly: GCF_004193835.3. Lineage (NCBI taxonomy): Eukaryota > Metazoa > Arthropoda > Insecta > Lepidoptera > Crambidae > Ostrinia > Ostrinia furnacalis. The sequence goes on along the minus strand of NW_021134285.1, from coordinate 377 downwards.
GTAGAGAGGTCAATTCTGTACATCTATATATATAAAAATGAAACCCGTTTCGCGTTGTCACGGCATCACGTGTGAACGGCTGAACCGATTTCGATAATTCTTTTTTTAAATGTTTGTGGAAGTCCAAGGATGGTTCTTACGGAAAAAAATATTAAGAAAATCTCTACGCTAAGGCGGTACGAAGTTTGCCGGGTCAGCTAGTGATATATAATTTTCAAAATAACTATCAGGGGGTGATACTGATGCCAAAAATGCAATCAGTAAAATTTTTGTCTGTCTGTCTGTCCGTCTGTATGTTCCTTATAGAAACAAAAACTACTCGACGGATTTTAACGAAACTTGGTACAATTATTCTTCATACTCCTGGGCAGGTTATA